>NC_056745.1:241485302-241528992 GCF_019279795.1 Protopterus annectens
CACTGCAGTCAAATATTTGTCCAATCAACAATCACTATGGTGACAATTTTTAAAATATATGTGAGTATACAGCTATGTCAAACCCTCCTCCCAACATCTCCTTGCAGCATACATTGATGATGTTGTCCTGTATAACATGCACTCTGACAGTATTCAAGACAAACCTGTGCTGTGGCAGTAACATGAAATGCCATGTTTGCAAGCTATTTTACCTATATATATATATATATATATATATATATATATATATATAGGCATTCTTATTTGACAGCCGGCAACTTGCATGTCTAAACATACAACTATCACTTTTGAGACAATTTTACACAGGGATGTGACTCCATATCCATGTCCTACACTCCTCATGACATGTTGTCCTCAGCGTACAATAATGCTATCGTACTCCATAAAATACAATGCAACAGTTCTACAGTCAAACATATGTGGTGTTGCTACTTTAACATTGCATGGCATTCATATTCTATACCTGCACAGGTGTAATGTTCTAATAAGACCCCCATCTACTGGTGTGTGTGTGTGTGTGTGTGTGTGTGTGTGTGTGTGTGTGTGTGTGTGTGTGTGTGTGTGTGTGTGTGTGTGTGTGTGTGGTTGGTGGTACATTGTGGTCATTGAATGATCTTTGAAATCAGTCTTCATTTCACTACCACTTGAGGAATCTTTCATGTAGCCCCTTGCATTCACCATCCTCCTTTTTCCTCTGATCATATGACATCCTTCCTGCAGAGGAGGGAATGATGCCCTCATATCACATATGCATACACACATTATCTTTCCATGAGTCTCTGCAAGCCATCTCCAGAGCACTTCATATGAGTTTGCTAATTCTGTCATGGTGTGGTGGATATGTCCCATATGGACAGTGGCAGGATGTAATGCAATCCAACAAATATGCAAATATGCACAATAGTTTTGCTGTCTTCCATAATATAGATGTAGGTATTTGTTTTTACATGGTATAATGATAGCTAGGATTTCATGTGATGTTGGCCATTATCCTAGTAATGTCCTATAACCCTATGAACAGTTGACATGTTGATGTTGCCGTCATTGACATGTGCTACACTAAGGTGCGAGTGTACAGTAAAGCTACAAGAGGGTATTACAATCTCTGATGTGAGCTAATGTATTGCTGGCCATTGTTGCCATTGCATTACATGCTCCTTCTATAACAGCTATAGTAATATTCCTCCTGAAAACTGTTGACATGGCATGATGCACTTTTATGAATATTGTTGGTGTGTTAAGACATGTGTTGTTGTAGTGGTGCAGATCAACCTTCTACACATTTCACATTCTGCCATCACAATGTAACAAATTACCAATGTGTA
The DNA here is from genome assembly GCF_019279795.1 of Protopterus annectens. Classification (NCBI taxonomy): domain Eukaryota; kingdom Metazoa; phylum Chordata; order Ceratodontiformes; family Protopteridae; genus Protopterus; species Protopterus annectens. Next base: position 241,486,649 of record NC_056745.1, read on the forward strand.
CCAAACACCCAAACTGGAAGCCCAAGTACCAAACAAATAAAGAACCAGCTGGATAACCACTACTGCAGGAACAATTTTAATGAAAGACATCATGAAACAAAATAAAAGACAAGCACTTTCGCAAATGCTTCCTCAGGTCTTAATACAGGCATCTGTTCTGAACTTACATTTATATGCACATAGAGTCAATCAAATAATAAAACAATAAAACAATAAAAAGTAATTAACCTCTTAAAGCAGTATACACATATACTGTTATTTTAACTTCCGTGCTTTCAAAACAGGTTGCAAACTAACATAATTATTAATTCCTGGCTGTTTATCTGCTTGTAGTCTTAAAATCCATCTCTATTCTATTTGTTCTAAAATATTATTCATATCTCCCCCTCTGCAATTAATATGCACCACTTGCAACACTTTAAAATTGAACTGGTGACCAGGATGCATCATTAAGTGTTTTGCTAAGGCATTACAATCATTTTGTCTACGTATCTCATATAAATGTTTACTGATACATTCTTTCTGCTTCTGTGTGGTTTTGCCCAAGTAGTAGCTAGAACACAAAACACAAGTAGCTAAATAAATCAGATATGTACTGTTACAATCTGCATAAAATCTTGGGATAAACTTAAAAGATGTGTTGGGACAAATAAAATTGTGGTACTTACTGATCACAGAGCAAAAACTACAGTTTTTACATAGATATGTACCTGGATTAGGTGCCATGGAAATACATTTCTTACTATCTTGGCACAATAATCTCTTCAGATTAACATTATTCCTGTAAACAAAATGTGGTATATCACCCACAATCCTGGCTGTATTTAGGTCAGTAGTTAATAGAGACCAATGTTTCTGTACAATGCTTCTTATAACCTTACTATTATCAGTAAAGTTAGTAACAAATGAATAGGGGTACACCTTATTTGGAGAGCTATTCGCATTAACACTGTTTGTATCTTGATTGTTACAAACAGTGTGATGAGAAATATTTCTCTGCACCCTTTGTATTATATGCTTTTTATAAGCGCTTTCTACAAAACATTGCTCCATTTGTTTAATTTCTGTATCAAGTGTATTACTCCCTTCACAAACCCCTCTATTGCCACTGGCCATCTGCAAAGATATACATGCAGGCATTACTCCGTTTTTATTCTAAGGAGGGTAGCTCATCTGTGTGTATTCTATGGCTAATAACACAGAATCAATGTGCCCTGACAACATCACAGATTGCCTATAGTGTGATTCAAAACATGGGGCTACCAGACACACTTGGATCCAAACTTCAGCACATACTCCAGACAGCTTATGTTTCTGTACAAGGGTGTACATCAACATGCATCCTTCTGACTGGGTGGGGGGACATCACCTGATGCATGCATGTGTAGACTCAGCCTGACTATCCTCATCTGTGAGGTACAGCAACACGTCATCATGGACCTTCTCTAAAAGGACCTGGTAATATCTCGACTGTGTAACAACCACATGTGTGATTTGCTCAGGGTACATTGTGTCTGTTACAGCTGTTCTATGTTCTCAAGAAGGTCAATGAGGGCATGCATGATGACAACACTATCATCCCATGTAACTTGACTTGGCCAAGCCATTTGACACAAATACACGCTGAGAATCTGTCACAAGCAGCCATAAATACCTACATCACCAAGTGGGTAGACCACTGGATCACATATGTGAGAGATAAATATGTTGAATTGTGTGAAGTGACCTATATCTATAGTCCAGTGATCAGGTCAGTGCCTAAGAGGTCTGTGCTAGGCCCTTTCCTGTTCATTAGTTAAAGTCTCAGATGTCAAGAGAGATTTGCACATCCTTTCTTCAACTAGCTTTTTGGAGGACTGCAGACTGTGTACAATTGTTGAATCTAAGTATTGTTATAATACAGATAGTATCAACACAAACAAAGGATTGCTGCCACAGCCATGAAGACACAGTAGAAGAAACAAAATCATGGGGGAATTAGTTACATTATAAAAGCAAATACACAAGCTAATTACAGTACAGACAAGACAGCACACCCCTCTGAGCAGAGGGGTATATGCCTTGTGTACTTGGGCAGATAGTATCAAGAACATCCACCAACATGCGCCCACAGTGGTGACTACTTCCTTGTATGTAACAGAACTCCTGAGTATGCATGGGACATCCACATCAAAGGGCATTATAGTTCCATAGTTCTCAGCTGTCATCATACCAATAACTGAGTACAATGCACCCTTTTTCATGTACTTTACAACACATCTTCTGTGGATGAGTTACTCAAGTGTACCACATTTGCCACAGTGAGCTCCAACACATCTTATTGGCCATACCTAAGTATTCCTTTTGTTGCATAAACAGTGGTTGATGGTGTGGAACCTTGATGAAGGTATTATAAAAAATGCATGCATAATATATGTTCCTGTGATGCACACAGTAAATACATAGCTGATTGACAACATTGATGGCATGGGTTACATTCGTGACAGTGTGGATTGTGCCATGTATATGGTATGGCATTCACACCTGCCAACTAGTCAGGATTGCTTGCAATTTCAAATACAAGTGTAACTGTGTCCCTCCTAACACCTCTGGCAGATGCTAAAGTTTCAGGAAGGTGTGCTTGATCCCCCTCATAGATTGCTGAAAAATCATAACAGTTGTACAAGTGTTGTCTTGCAGAACCATTTATGATCACTCACAATCACATATGTTATGTCAAAGACATGGGATTAATGGTGGTATTATACTGATATTGTCCGTGAGTGCACATGTTTCTGTTTACTGTTGTCCATGAGCCTGTTACTATGTGTCCTGCTTGGTTGACACCTATGCTGACAATACATTCATATTCAGGCAACTCATTTTGCACTGCTTCACAATATGCACCTAACCCCTATTGTATATACTGTTCCTGATATATGCCCTCCCCATTGTTCATGTCAGGACGCTTATATCACAAAGAATCCTCTCCATTGATATGTTTCCTTGTGTGACTGGCACATAATATACAATAGCTGTGCAGTACATACTGTATGATGTCAATATGTGATTAGTGTTCATACTAGAACTGCCTTCATTGACATGCCCTCATCTGTTGTACTAGTGTTCATACTACAACTGTCTTCATTGACATGCCCTCATCTGTTGTACATTACCACATTTCACCTGTCTTCTTCCCTTGTGCTCATTCCTACAATTTATTAGTGTGTCCCTGTTCAGTACACACACTTTCCATGAATATTTATTTATAATGCAGTCTATATACTCTTGCAAAACTTTTATTCAGTATGCCTGAAACAGGTTTCCACACTACTCTGCGCTGTATACACTTTCATGTAATGTGTTGGAACTGCATACATTGCTTTATTAATAACCTTGGCAGTCATTGTGGCTTTCAGCGCAATTATGCAGGCCCAGTTTGCTGATAGGTAAACAGGTATACATGTCTGCAGGTGTTCATGTTGCTTTACATGATTTCCTGGCTGTCAATATTGTTGCTGGCCACAGAACCACACTTGTTTACATTTAAACGCGGTGTGCGGCATGCATATGTAATTAGCGTTGCTGCTGCTCATTGCACAAATGAGTAAATTCCATGTAGGCTTTGCACTATGCCTTCATGGAAACCCTCAGGCCTATCTACAGATAATTGTAAACAAATATGAAAACAAATGTTAAAAATTGCTATTATATTCCTCAGTGGTAATTCTAGTGATGTTACCATTTACCCATTTGGTAGGTATTTTAGGAAACAAGCAAAAAACAGAATTTCAATGTTGAGAACTGCTGCTTGCTTTTTAGGATGCTGCAAAATTGTAGCTGCGTTATTATTGTATATTCTGTGTTCCAATGTGTGCTTCTGACTGTTCATACTTCAGTGAAGTTATATTTTGTTATTCCCAAACTTCCAAAAAATGTGGAAACATTTAAGATAATAGAAGTTTAGTTTATACAATAACATTGAGTGTGTGTGTGTGTGTGTGTGTGTGTGTGTGTGTGTGTGTGTGTGTGTGTGTGTGTGTGTGTGTGTGTGTGAACATATAAGGAGAAAGAGGATAATTATTTTTTTCATTCAGATCATGGTACTATCCTTGTTCTATTTTAAAATCCTTACAGCTGCTGTTTAAGAAACAATATTAAGCTGATATCTCTTTATTATAAATAGATCTTGTGTTATTACTAAATTGAAAGTTTCCTCACAAAAAATGGACAGTAGGAGGTTATTAAGTAATTGTTCTACAAGGTGGCTAGAGCTTCCATTCTTATTAGTTTTGTAAATCAGTAAATTCTATATTTGAAAAGGTCATTTTCTACCTGAAATTCCAAAAATGAGTTTTTTTTTCATTGTGTTATCAGCCAGATGCTTAGACCCTCCTGCCATGAGTGTACCAGCCTTATGACTTGCCCCAGAATGAGGTTATTGAGTAGGCTTATATCCTCGCACTGCAGGTACCAAAATACTAGTAAAACTGCTTACAAGCCTAAGACTAAAATCACTGCTAGAATACAATTGCAGGTCAACTCTGCAGGAGATAAAGGGAGTTATGGTGCTAACCATATTTCTGTTAAAGAAGATTCTCTGCAAGTACTAACTTCTGTCAGACCTGCAGCTCCAGAAAGACATTGGCTTTTGCTGATGTGCAAATTACAGTGATGGACATACATGTATTATCTATTATCTGGTCAATGTCATCAATGTCTGTCACCTATAAGGAGAAATGCGGTTTGAGGAGACTACTGTTCTTAACCCATCTACCTGCATTGTCATTATTGCTGTTAAGCAATGCAGATAAAAAGTCTTCTTCTGTTCTACCATTTATATAAAATGCTGCAACATAAAGGTGTTTCTACTGTCAGACTAATCTTCCTCCATGCTTAGTGACAAATGCACAAGGGGAGATACAAGGGGGTTCTGTGGTGCAGAAGGAAGAAGCTCAGACTGAGAATATGACACCCCAGGTTTGAATAGCAAGAACAGTCCCTGAGAACAGTCAGCTGTTGTTTTAGGAGTGAGAATCATTATTGTCAGTTGTCTTATCCCGGGGCAGAGGTTTATCATTCGGGGTTATAAATCCTATGTTGAAATGGGGATCTCTAGCTCAGTAGCATGTATGTGATATTGGGTGTGACAATGAGCTGGACAAAACAAAAATCTCCTCACAACTCTCAGGATGGCAGAAGAAGGGGTGCATCCTTGATCTTCTGTCTGTACACATGGACTTCTCCACTTATAGGGCCCAGGTCTACAAGTATGCTAAACAGGTGCCAAGGATGTCAGAACAGAAGATTGAGGAGGGACTCTGCAACATGGCTGATGGTGGCCAGCTGCAAGGGAAATTGAAGAAATGATGAGGGGCAATGAATCATGATATACAGAAACCTGGTTACATGTCAGTATCATCGAAACTTACATCTAGTATAGTATCCTACACAAACCCAAATCCCAGGTGTATGATTAATATGTTTGGTTCCTTTTCTTTTCTTTATACAATTTTTTGTCATTTCTATTGTTCTGTTTGCTACTCTTTCTTCCTATTTATTAGTATTTATTTTTGTACTAGATTTTAGTAATTTCTATTTTTGCAATCTATTTCTCTTTCCATAGTTTTATTTGTACCTGAACTTAGATATAAGGTTGAAAATTAATTGAATTTCATCTGCTATTGTGCCTGTTCTACTTCCTTAACATGCTGCTATAAGTGTAATATGGAGCACAGTCTACTTATGTTTGACATGTTTATACACAACATTCAGAACTATTTTTGTTCCCCTGGTGAAGCATCACCTTTGTGTTAACTTCTTATTCTCATTCCCCCACAAAATAACCTGACCCCCCCCCCCCATTTATAGTACTGTGACATGCTGCTGGGGTACATACGTACTACTGTGTAACTATAAACAGGTTAGTCTGCCCATTTTCTATGATTCCCCTTTCTCTTTGGGGATTATTTAATCACTGATATTATTGCTACGCAAGGAGTGACTTGCAATAACAGGGAGCAAATTTCAGCCCTGACTAAATTCCCTCTTTGTTGTTAATAAGTTTAAAAAGGTTACTTTGTAATTTGAATGCATACTATACATTATGAGATGATATAAAACAGCTTCACTTGTTAATAAACACTTTACACACATCTAAGCTATCACTGAAAATGCAAGCTTGACTTCATATATCTGTACTGAGAAATCCTAAAGCAGTTTTCAAAACAGCATGTTAGAGTAGGTTGTAGGACATATGGAATCAGACCAATGTGCAATATTTTTGCTGTTTTTAATAAGGCAGAAATATGAAGGGAGAATGAGTACCTGAATTCTGGTCACAGAAAACATTTTTACTTACGTGCTCATGTTTGAAGCTGCAATTTGAGATGAAAGGTTCTTTTAATTACTTTAGTGACTGGTAGTAACATGGTATTAAACAACATTTTATTTGCTTTAGTGATTGGAAGTAACATGGTATTTTCTGTGTTTTATTAACACCCCAAATTAGCACGAAGTATCAGCATGGAGCTGCCAAAAAGACCCATTTCTGGGCCTCCTGCTATTAGCCTCGACACAAATACTTTAGGCAAAGGCCAAGATTATTTCACTACCTTGTTTAAGGAGCTGAAGAAAGAAGCCATGCAACCATCAGCCTATGAAAGTAAGGAGAGACCATCATCTGCTGTCAGTGATTATAGCACAGCATCATCGAGGTAACAAACTATGTACTACATTGTGATATTTTGTATGATACTACTTAATTAAATGTCATCTGTCTTCTGAGGCCTTCTGCTGTTGGGCACTCATCTTCTGGTATCCCCAGCTTGACACAATTCAAAATGATCTAATCCTCTCAAACTAAAAACAAATGTGTCTATGGCTAATATACATTATAGCATCTTAGACAATGGGCTTACTGTACATCAGCACCCTAAATGGAAATCAGAGGTTCTCCAGCGGGGTATTAATGTACAAGTAATGCCCACTGAAAAACAAGTCCACTGCTTCATGGCAGCATATCAAGCTGCCGTGGAGCTCGGACTGAGAAAACGAAATGGCCACCATTATTTTACACTCCACTAAGCAGTGCTTTTGCTGTTTAGAAAGTGTAAAATATAAAAAAAAAAAGACAACAAAAGGTGTGTGTGTGTGTGTGTGTGTGTGTGTGTGTGTGTGTGTGTGTGTGTGTGTGTGTGTGTGTGTGTGTATTTATGTCTGTGTTTGAGTGTATATGTGCATGTCAGTGAAAGTGACAGTGAGTGACCCACTATTTTACACTCTCTAAGCAGCGTTTTTGCTGTTTAGCAAGTGTAAAATAAAAAAATAAAAAAATAAAGAGTGTGTGCGAGAGTGTATGCATGTATGAGAGTAACAGAGAGAGAGAGAGAGAGAGAGAGAGAGAGAGAGTGACCGATCGAGCGAAACAGATAAGTATGTGTTAGGTTTCTGTCTGCATGTGTGCGTGAATGCATGCATGAAAGCAGAGAGACTGTGTGTGTGTGTGTGTGTGTGTGTGTGTGTGTGTGTGTGTGTGTGTGTGTGTGTGTGTGTGTGTGTATGTGAGAGAGAGACTGATCGAGAGAGTGAGAGAGAAAGCGAGAGTGATGTCTGAGTGAAGGCATGTATGTAAGCAGAGAAGATTACATGTGAGAGAGATCGAGAGAGTGAGACATTGTGTGTATGGACGCAGCTGGAGACTGTAAGAGATTGAGAAAGAGGGTGAGACCGATCTTGTGAGAATGAATGTGTGTATGAAAGCAGAGGAGACTGTGTGTGTAATTGTATGTGTGTGAAAGTAGAAGAGACTGTGTATATCTGTATAGAAAAGAAAATGGGCTGTATGTAAAATTGCTGTGTTTCACTTGCTAATTATTTTTTAAGCACTATATTATTTTTATATATGTTTGATGTAAAATGCTTTCTCCAATACCATTAACATATACTACACCTAGTATGAAACAGTAGGTGGAGGAACTATTTTACATTAAAAATATATAAAAAAATATTGTACTTAAAAAATAAATAAGCAAGTAAAACACAACAATTTTACTGGGAGCCCATTCTCTAAGCACAATAATGCCCTCATAACACCCCTGGGCGGGCATTAATTACACATTAACACACACCCTGTCAGGCATTATTGCTTGCATACACTCCACCAGAAGGGCATATCCCAGGCCTTGAACTCACCAGTTCTTTGCCACCACTGACTCAGCCTGTACCTCCACCCTAATATTATTAAAAAACCCTTCCAAGTGTTCCTGTAGAAATAAGATCAGTATTTAGCAGCACCTATAGTGTCTGTGGAAGAATTTCAGACTTTGCCATAACTGCCAGCACTTTGATTCAGCCATCTGTATGGAGTAAAGGGAGAAGCATGTAGTAGGCTATACCAAATGTATGAAGGTAATATCTGTGTAGGGTGATACATGCAGGACTGGAAGAAGGTCCTTCATACATTTCTGTGTTGCTGCGAGATCTACAAGGGAAATTAAGGACCCTGACAAGCAAGACAATGGTCAAAATGTCTTCTTGCAAATCCTACTCATGTGGCTACATCATTTTACTCAAGACACTCAAGCTGTCCTTTGGCTAGAAAAGAGACAAACTCAAACCCATAATTAGCTATGAAGAAGGAGGCACAAGAGTTTTATCTGCAGCAACCATCATGGGTGGATGGGGGGACATCCTGAAGTGTCCTTACTGACTTGGCTATAGTCATGTATATACATCATGATCATACAGGAGCAGTTCATGTGAAGCAATGCTTCTATTCCTCCAGTAAAGATTTGTTTATGGCATTTGTGATCATTACATTCTTTCTGTTGGCCTTTCCTTGACTCAAGCAAGATTCACTTCATGATGTCTTTTGTCTTCTGCTGGTTCTAACTTCCCATCAAAATTTAATTCACACTGCTTTGGTTTCTACGAAATGTTAGCCTTTCTGAAGTCATTTATGTCACGTATGTACTCACTCTATTAGCTGATTTACAAGGAGACCTTCTGCAGTAAGTCCTTATTACCCTCTCATTATTCCCCTATGTCTAGACAACCTTTCCCTCTAGCATGGGAACAGATTTTCCTTTAATTTAGGCAAGGGCTGTAATGTAATTATGTCTAAGTCCTTTGGCATGGAATGTGGCTGAAAAAGGTCTTATACCAGTCCACTCACCTGTTTAACAAACAGTATATAAATAAATATATGAAATGTTTGTGCTCCTGGATTTCTATTTCTCCTTCATTCAGTGGATGGAAGTCATATTGTTGAGCACTAGTACTAGAAGTTTCTTTCTCATCTAGTGTGTGATGTCATTTCATATGCCACATACTGATCTGTGCACTCAAATATGGGAGATAATTCTGAGCTATGTGAAGCTGGAGATACTAGAAAAATAAATTCTTATAGTTAAGTACTTCAGCATGTCTCCATACTGATGTGATAAAGACACTTCTATTATTTTCCAGTTTGTTTTTTGTAATGCATTATTTTATCACTGAGTAGAGGAAACATTATTGTAAAACAACATTCTGTGGAAGCATACTTAGGATCCATTTTAAAGTATTTAAATTTTGACAGTATTTTGAAACAGCATGCAGTATTATTTTACTCATGTATGTAACCAGGTAAACTGACAGAGTCAAGGGAGTGTCTCATATAAAAAAGTCAGTTTTAGAAATGGTGAAACACAGTCTAAATGAACATTCGTTGGTACAAGTTACACACAGGATATTCTACAGAAAAATAACTAAAAATACAGAATCCTAGATCAATAAATATTCAGTAAAGCAAAGTTTTGCCTTTTGTTTTGTTTATTTAATACATTAAACTAGTTTTGCCAAATAGTCACTGCTACTCTTTTGCAGGGGCAATTTTAGAGGATGTCTGGGTAAATTAATTGCAAAGAGCCAAAGAACTTGCAGGTGAAGATGGGAGATGTCAGATTTATGACTACAGGAACAAGCATGTCAGCCACTCTTAGCCTTAACCCTTTAAGCTAAACTTTCAGGTGTAGCAGGATTCTACTTCTTAGAGAAATGAATCAAGACACCTAAACTCCTATGTTGAGCAGATTTCCATGACTCACTTGTCCAGGTGTGTTCCTTCCATATGGTTATCCCTCTTTGTTAGTGCCAGTCACTGTCAGGTACTTGTCAACCTGTAACCCTGTATGAGTGCCTATGAGTGCAGATCTGGAAGGTAATTTTCTTACTTCAAGTGGGTTGCTTTAATTATAGGTTCATAGGTAGGGTAGTAGGCTATCGGCCCTAGGGCCTATGTAAGCCTAGCCAGCAAGGTTCCCTGGCTTACCCCACCCATGGATGCTATTTACCTGCACCCCTGCTAGAAGTAGGGCCACTGAGGTGATTCCCAGGGTGAATTTCCTGTTATCCATCCACTCATCAAGATTTTTCTTGAAAAGTGCCAGTGATGAACTCTGCTTGACATAGATAGGCAGCTTGTTCCAGAGTAAGAGAAGTCTCTGGAACAGAAATCTGTCCCTCCAGCATGTTCTGTTAATTGTAGTGATAAGGTTTAATTCTCTAGAGCATGTGGCTCTGAGGGATTGGGATTTTTTTAGGTGTAGCATGTCACGAGCTCAGGGATTGACATAGCTTTGTATGTTTGGCAGAGGTCACCTCGGAGTAGTCAATATGCTATGGAGTAAAGCCGGAGTTTTTTGAGGCAGTCAGCGTAGGGTAACTGTTTGAGTCTCATAATCCTCTTTGTGAGGTATTTTTGTGGCCTTTCCAGCTGCAGATGCCTTGTAAGGTACATTCCAAATGGGGAATTGTACTGTATAATGGGTCTGAGGAGAGACGAGTAGAGGGGGACAATGACTTCTTTTTTCCGGGATGAGAACCCTTTCATGATGAGGTGTGCCACGTAGAAGAATTTCCTGACTACTGTGGCGATGTGATTATCAAAGGAGAGGCTACTATCTACTAGAGTTCCGAGGACTCTTATCATGCCTTTGGTGTTAAGTGGGCTACCGCCTATGTGGCAGTCCATGGGTACATGTTTTTTAACCAAAGGGGATGACAATGCATTTTTTGGCATTGAGCTTGAGGCCATGGCTCTGGCACCAAGCGTCAGTCTCAGTGAGGCTCTTTTTCAGGATGTCCACATCATTTGGGGACTCGACTATGGCACCCAATTTGCAGTCATCTGCGAACCTTGTCAGTCAGAGGCCCTCTGTGTTGCCCTGTACTCCAGAGAAGTAGATTCCAAAAAGGAGGGGACCCAAGACTGAACCCTGTGGTACTTCACTTGTCACAGGTTTGGAGTCAGATCTGAAATCCGCAATTTTTACAGTGTGGGCTCTGTCTGTGAGCCAGTTGGTGACCCATCTTGTGATGTAAGGATTTATATCCAGCTTGGTGAGTTTTTCTATGATACCAGAATGGGGGATGGTGTGAAAAGCCTTGGCAAGGTCGAGATAGGCTGTGTGGACTGCCTTACCCTTGTCCACGGCTTTGGTGACTGTTTCAAAGAAGTCGATCAGGTTCAGGAGACATGGTCTACACATCACAAATCCAAACTGGGTGGGATCCAGGGTTTGGAGATTACCAATATCCCTGTTTATGAGTTCCATGATAATACGCTCTATGGCCTTGCAAACCAGGCTCATCAGGCTAATAGAGTGATAGTTCCTAGGGTCCGTGGTGGCTCCCCCTTTGTGGAGTGGTACAACTGTTGCCATGCACCAAACAGTGGGTACATAGCCTGTCGAGAGGCTATGATTGAACATGGTACTTAGGTAGGGAGCTAGTTCGTTCTGAAGTTCATGTAGAATGCAGCCATGGATATTGTCCGGTCCCATGGATGCTGTGCTTGGCTTTTGATAGCGCAGATTTAACCTGTTCAGTTGTGATTGCAGGAACACTGCATTCTTCCAGTATGGATATGGGCCCTTTAGGAGGTGAGGGGGGGCAAAGTTGGCACTGAACCTATCAGCCAGGATGTTGGCGATATCAGTTGGTTCTGTGAATTTTGTGCCATTGTGCTGTAATTCAGAGCAGATCTGAGTGTTGCCATTGAGATTCCTGACATAGCTGTAGAATGCTCTGTGGTTGTCCTTAGAGTCAGTGGCAATCTTATTTTCATAGTTCGCTTTGGAGGATTTTATGAGAGATCTCAGCTTCTTGCTGAGGCTGACCAGGGAACTCCTCCACTTGTGAGATTTTATTCTCTTTTGCAACAGTTTCTTTCTTCTGTTTTACAGTTTGTTAATAGCAGGGGGCCACCAGACTGGTTTCCTTTTTTTAGAAGACTGGGTCTTGGTTCTATTAGGGATAGCACGTTCCATGCACCCATAACATTTCCCCTGTATGCGTTTGCTGGCATGGGAATACATTTCTAGGTGTTTGTTGTCAGCACTTTTCTGGGTCATTGTAACAACTTCAGCTGTGGGCTGAGCATCCTTCTGCGTTTCTCCCTGGGATCCTTTCAGCTTCCTACACTTCTCAGGCATCCTACTGTCTGATTTCTACTATCTGATTGGCCATTTACAGTATCTGATAATGGGTTTTATTTAGAGTTTACAGTTTTAATATAAATATAATGCAGAAAATGAAGTCCTGACTTAGAATGAAAGTGCTCACCTAATGTTTGTAACTTGAATGTTTTGATTCCAGCACTAAAAGGATCTTAACGCATACAGAGCTCACAAAGTCTATCTTCCTACATATTATATATATATATATATATATATATATATATATATATATATATACATATATATATATATATGTGTGTGTGATTATGTCCCCACTGGTAAACCACAGGATCTGATGTGCTACACTATGCTTTTGTTCTACAATCCACGGTATTGATTTGCCCGACTTATACAGCAAATATATTTTATTTTTTTTTTTAATTGTCAAGTGTTTGTTAGGTAGGTGGGCTCGTCTGAAAACTATTTACAGCAAGGCTTGAGCCTTAGGGAATCTAGTTTGAACATATCAACTTTAACATCAGTAACACCATAATAAAAGAATATAATGGTATGACAAAAGATTAATGGAAAGAGTTACAGGGCATGCTAAAATGTCTGATTCACATAGCATGCAGCCCATAGCCCACATCATCATACTAGTCAAAAGACAGACTTGTTGAAGAGATTCAGTAGCTTGAGTGTTAGACTGCTGAAAGCATGATCATCGATGTGGTCATCCTGTCATGTAGCCAATCACCAACAGGGTTTGTGGCTGTTCAGGACAGTGTGCAAACTGGGCTGACGTTAGTATGCTTGCACACCTTGCCAGTGAATATTGTTAGCATAGATGTGAGTATGGCTAGATTAGGTATTCAGTGAGTGAGCCATTGGGAGAAAGAGGCAAGATATGTGATGCTATTTGTAGGAAGTATAGATGCCGACAATATTTTACACTGACAAGGAATCTCCACACTTCAGTAGCTTCCATTTAATGAGTTGCCACAGAGGGGTAGCTATAAACAGTCCAGCAGTAGTTGACAAGCTGAAATGAAACATCCACCCATATTGTTGTGCAATACATGATCCATATATATTTAGGTGTTACATATGCACCTGGAAGTATTAATACACATGTGAGAGGTATGTAGCATAGAGAATGCAGACATAGGCAGCAGATAGGTGGGCAGGTTAATATGCAGTGTATTATTAATCACGCATGGGGACTGCTCTTAGCACAGGAAAATATGGACATCTGCCTACTGGTGTCACAGTGAGACACTATGAGCAATTGCCATGATAAAGATGGGAACAGGCTTCCTTATTGTCCAAGATTGCTGACAGACTTGTCTCCCATTACAAGAACACCTTTCATACAGGTAATTTAGGAATACCATACAAGATGTTCTCCAGAAAAAAATACCCAAATGGTTTTGCTTGGACTTGATCAGTTGGAGGAGTTTCCCCTGAAAGATTTTTTCCTGCCTATCTGCAAATACTGGTCTTATTGTTTGTTCATTAAATACCATTATTGTATGGCTTGGTAGTAGACCAAATGTTTAGAGGTTATGTAGGTAACATACAGTGTATTTTGAGCTTTTTCATTATCCATATCTTTTCATATCTGACTTCAGAATACTGCCTGAACTAATCAACTGGTGCGGGAGCTGTCTCAGGCATAGCAAGCTGTAGATACTGGAAGGTAGACAGAAATCTCCTCAGGCTGCTTTGCTTGTAGTTAGAATTATAGGCAGATGACATGCTGTTAGATGAATGCCTTTTACCATACCTGGCACCAGATAGACTGCTCCAGATAACGACATTCCTTTCCATGAGATGCTGAAAAGTTTTTCCAAGAATAACTTGATAACTGCTAACTCAAGATCTGATAAGATGCACTGACATAATTGTTAGATCTTCTTTTCTGCTGTCTCAAGAGGATGCATAAATATCCTGTGGCATGTTGTCCAATTTTTAGAATCTATCATGGAACACAGTAGTGGGCACATTCATGTATTGTACATCTCTCCACCCAGGCTATGGATTTACATCTTCTTACATATAGTCATCCTAGTATAGAAGTTTCCTTTTAAGATCCATATGAGTAAGTCTTCAAGCCTTGGAGATTAGTGGATGTTCTAAGCTGCCATTTGCCATGCTGGTCATTTCCCAGGATTCATAAAATGAAGGGGACATTCTACTGGGGTAAAGTCTTTATGGGAAAGAGTTTGAAAGCTTCATCTTTAATCTTAGTCATAGCCTTCTTTTTATCAAAGATCTCAGCTATAGGACAAATAACCACAATAGGAAAAAGTCCTGCGAAGTACAAGGTGAGAGAATCTTAGGTGGAAGGCAGACAACAGCAAGTTTAAAAGAAGGAGATAGTATTGCAGAGGTAAGAGAAAGATTACCAATAAAGGTTAAAAATCTAAATGTACAAAGATCCACTATTTTCAGGAAGGTAAAGTGAAAACAGGAACTTTTTTTCAGCTGGAACATTTCAGTAATTTCCAGAAGTCACGATTCTACTCCATTTCATAAGAGATTAAAAATTCTGCGCAGTTATTCAAATTCTGAATGCTTTTGCAGTAGTGCCAGGCTTTATCCATTTTCCCTAACAAGAGGTCCAACAGGAAAAAGTCTGTCCTGAATTAAAGCAAGTGAGACTGACTTCAATTTAAACAGGGCCTCAATCTGTGTTATCTAATTCTGTAAGCAGAGCTTCTTCCTTGTTTCCCTATAAGCAGAGTATAAGGTATCTTAAAATGCATGAATTACAATAACAAAATATTTAATACTAAACTAATTAAATGGTAGGAAAGTATATATTTTAGTATTAAAATGACAGTTTTGGCAATTTTGAATTTAAATATAGAAAAATCAAGTTATTTTAATATCTTATATTCTGGCACTATCTGGTGCCAAATTAACTTGACACACGATGTTACACGATTGAACAATTAGATATTTTCTGAAGTTTTTCATCTCAAGTGACCTCCTACAGATCTTTTGCTAGAATCAACCATGGGATAGCTATAGGCATCTACTATTGCATTAATTATTGCAAAACCACAACATCTGTTTTGCTTTATTTACGCGTTTTCTAACCTAGTTGGTGATCTGTGATCTGATCTACAAAGACCCATTTCAGCCATAGACCAGTACTAGACAATAACATGAGGAAACAGGTATAATACACACATTTATTATCGTATGCACTTATCTATATACTTGACAGATTTTGTAGTTCAATAGATATAATACAATGAGTCAGTTTAAAATAATTATATTACAAGAACACATGAGATAAAAAGAAACAATAGTATACAACTTTCCAGATGCTATCAGCTGACAACTTACTTTATGGGAAATGGCAAGTGGCACTGATACGTGTCCTGTCTCTCTACTAGAGCTAGAGATATTATGTGTTATTCCTATACTTACTTATGTAAAGTGTATTCATTTTCATCCATGTATCTATTTTCTAAACCAAATGTTCTGGTGAGGACTATGTTGGTAGCATGATAAACAGAGCAGACCAGATTTCTCATAATTTTCATAAAAGTGAAAGTTTCCCATCCACTAAGCAACATGGGCAACATTTTCTAGCTAAAGCTCACAACTTGATAAAAATGTACTTGTAATAGCATCTATCTAGCTTGAATGGTTACTGACACACTGAATGCTCTTTACAAAAGCTTGCAAAAATTAACATTGAATGTGTTTCTTATGGACTACAAAATCCAGTTTAAGAGTTGGAAATTAATGAGTGCAGACACTGGCAAGGTGTCGGTGATTATGTATCAGTGAATGTTGCTATTTACATTTATGTAGTAGCAATTATATTTCAGGACATATGCACATTTGATTTTATTATGAGCTTATACCCCAGTTTTATTGACTAGCAGAGCATGCAACTATTATTATGCAAGTCACCAGAGTGCAATCTCCAATTGTTGTTTAGAACCAATTTTAATTTCACTTTTAAGCAGGTAAAAAGATTGGTCTGTCTTAATCCTTTTAGCCATACTCTAGGTAAATGAATGATATATGAACAGTATACAGATGCTAATTAATCAGCATATTTTTGGGAGTTGGGAGGAAGATAGTATACCCAGACAAAACCCACACACATAAGAAAAACATATACACTGTAAATAGTGACCAGCAGTCAGGACTGAACCCCAAACACTAGAGCTGTGATGCAGAGAACATAGCCACTGAGCCGCCATGTAAAGCCCTTCCCTTTTGTTGCTTCCATCAGATGGGGTTGTTCCTTGCATTACATTTAACTCAACACACCTTTGTAGAAGAAGAGGAGGAGGAGGAACAGAGAGCATGAGAAGGTACAGTTCAGAACATATAGTTCCAGACTCATTCAACATTTATTGTACAGTAATATATGGCATACACATACTTTATCATTTGTACAAGGAGAAACACAAGTCATGACTACAAAGAATTCATGGAAGATTCTAGATTTCAGCTCTTTTCCCAATTTGGTGTTTTAAAACCAAAGTTTTGTAGACATTTTTTGCGATATATTCTAACCAGACCCTGCAGGCACTGAATTATGGGTAAATGAGTAATGCTTGTTTTGAGAAATATGTTTATTCATAAGGCTATAAAATTATTATCAAGTATATTTTTATTTCATTCTCACTCTTGTCTGCCTGCTTGACTGCATGACTTTGCAACATTTTGTGAGATATATTATTTAGCCTCTGTTGCTTGCATTACATATAGTTTACATGTACATTATATTCACACACCCAGAGCTTGAATTCCGGTTCTAGTACTAGCACTGCAGTGAAGTAGCATTGAAGGGGTGCTGCACTCCTGAGGTGGCATGGAGAGATATTAAACTGAGGTCCCAGCTGCTTGAACAGGTGGGATTTGAGGTTGATTTTAAAAATCCATGGCACTTATCTAAACATGATGGGGTACTTTAAGACTATATTAATTATTAATATATTATTATGTATTATTTTACATGGTATTTACACATATTTACATTTATACAAAAATCCATTCAGTATATTAAACTTTTATCGTTTTGGTCACAACCAACATCTTATTTTCTCAATGACTTCATTCATCTTTTCCATTTTGTTATACAAAACAACACTGTCTCTTTTCCTCCAAATGAACCATAACAAACCTATAATTATTTTCTCAGTCTTTCCTATTCCTTTATCCCATTCTTGCCATAATAACCATGCAATGCCATATTCATATTAATACTGTCAGATATTTTCTTTAAAATGTTCACTCTTCCTTCCCCAAGATGTTTTATGCTTTTGCATTTAATAAATACACGTTCAGTTGATTTTTCCATCTTTCATCTGGCCTTTAAAAGGTTATCTGCCTTATGAAATCTACCCCACAGAGTGTCCTCATTCATCTTTTTATCTTCAGTTTGCCTCTTTTCATTTAAACCAAATCCCTCCATTTGTGTATGTTTTAAATAATATTTTTACATTATCATTTCTTGCCAACTTTTTAATTTCTCCTCAATTTAATGTCAGACACTGCTGATTACATTTATGAGTCCTTGGTCTGCAAGGATGCACAACTTGGTCAGCACAGACGGCATCAAGGCCAGTGTAGTACTACTCAACACCCATAGTTCCTGGGCCACATCAATAACCTTTGTGAAGGTAGGCCAAATAAGATATGCACGTATTTGAGAAGACATCATAGTGATTATTAACCCAATATTATTTACAGTGCATCTCTGTTTGAGAAGATTTTTTTTTATTTTTAATGAGAGAAGCAGTTAATGAAGATTGATTTGACACAGACTTGCTTGAAATTGAAACCACGATAATCTTCATCCTATTCCTGAAGTCAACACAAACACTTGTTTTATCTTATACTGGTCTCTTCTTTAGACTGGTCTGTAGCTGTCATGTGTCTAAAGGCAATTGGCCAAGAACTCCAAGGCAAAAACAGTACACAGTATTAACACAATGATGTTTTGTAACATGTAACGATGATGAACTTGCATGAGGTCCTGGGTAGGCCATAAGAATACTGGCTTTAAGCCAGCTGAAGCAAATGTGAGTTCTTCAGATGTGAGGCTTCTTATTATGCAAATGTTAGTCATAAAAATCAGTCCTGTATATCAGAAAGAAAAACAGAAGTCTATGTTAAGCAATAAAAATGCAAAATGAGTCACTGCTGAGGTCATATCTGACTGGTGAATCATTATTAGAGGTTTCTACCAAATCACTAAATGATATTACATCTCCTGACTGCATTCTTGACAATGGGATTTGTGTACAAATTGGCAGAAAGCCATGAAAGGGCCTTCCTTGCAAGCAAGAAAAAGATCATATTCAATGGAATGGTTGGTGACTTTCATCCTTCCTTGCCAATTAGTCTAGTGTGTGTTGCTTTGCTATTCACAGTCAATACTGTTTTATTGCACAACCTTCCGAATGGCAAGGAGAGATAAAATGCTATTACTTCATGTTCATTGAAGAAAAATTAACACATTTAATACACAAATCAACAGATGAGACCTTTGCATGGTCTGCAAAATCAAGAAGTTTAGCTAGTGTGTTTAGAGAACTTTAGGGAAAGATATTTACACAAGCCACTGATCACCTTGTCAGGGTAGATATATTCAGCACCAAATGTGAAGTATCAGCAATGAATGCTGTTTGCCTGCTATTCTGGTTAATATTTCAAAAACACATTGATACATATTATAGAGGATTATGGGCAGGTATGTGAGCATAGCTTGCTTACTATGTGTTTAAGATATGAATGTCGATTCGAGAGGTGAATCTTGGCATCCATGTTGAGTATAATATTCTTAGCAGGGCATAGAAATATATTTGCTCCATAGGTTCATAGGTTGGTACTAGGCTATCAGCCCTAGGGCCTAGCCATAACAATTCCCTGGATATTTCTTCCCACAATATTTACTTCTCTAGACCCCTGTCTAGCAGGGCGACTGACATGATCCCCGGGGTGAATTTCCTATCTCCCATCTAATCATCAAGGTTCCTTTTGAAAACGGCCAAGGAGGCACTCTGCTTGACATGTATGGGCAGTCTATTCCAGAACATGGGGAGGCTCTGGGTCAGGAACCTATCCCTCCAGCATGCTTTGTTCATTGTGATGACAAGGTTTAGATCCCTGGAGCGTGTGGTTCTGAGGGATTGGGATTTCTTTACGTGGAGCATGTCCAACAGCTCAGGGTTTGACATGGCCTTGTATGTTAAGCAGAGATCACCTCTGAGTAGATGATATGCCACAGGGTATAGCTGGAGTTTTTTTAGATGGTCAGCATATGGCATCTGCTTTATGCCTGTGATTCTTTTAGTGAGGTATTTCTGTGGCCTTTCCAGCTGTTGCAGATGTCTTGAGAGGTACATACCAAATGGGGCATTATACTCTATAATGGGTCTAATGAGGGATGAGTACAGTGGGCAATGACCTCCTATTTTCTGGATGAAAAGCCCTTAGTGATGAGGTCTGCCACATAGAAGGATTTCCTGACTGTTGTGGCGATGTGGTTATCGAAACTGAGACCACTGTCCACCTGTGTCCCTAAGTCTCTCATTACACTTTCAATGTTTAGTGTACTGCCACCTATGTAGTAATTCATGGGTACATGTTTTTTTCCAAAGGGGATAACTATACATTTATTGGCATTAAGCTTGAGCCCATGGCTCTGGCACCAGGCATCTGTTTCTGTAAGGCCCTTTTGTAGAATATCCACATCATTTGGGGATTCAATAATGGCTCCCAGTTTGCAGTAATATGCAAACTTTGTTAGCCAGAGCCCTTTAGTATTGGCCTGTACTTCAGAGAAGTAAATGCCAAACAAGAGTGGTCCCAGGACTGAACCCTGAGGTACTCCATTTGTCACTTATCTGAAGCTGGATTTGGAGTCGGCTACTTTTACAGTCTGGGTTCTGTCAGTAAGCCAGTTGGCAACCCATCGAGTGACATAGGGATTTATGCCCAGCTTAGTAAGTTTATCTATGATTCCAGAGTAGGGGATGGTGTCGAAGGCCATGGCGAGGTCCATATAGGCTGTGTGGACCGTCTTACCCTTGTACATAGCTCTGGAGACTGAGTTGAAGAAGTCAGTCATATTCAGGAGACAAGATCGGCCCTTCACAAACCCAAACTGGGTGGGGTCCAGTGTTTGAAGGTTGCCAATGTCATTGTTTATAAGTTCCATGATAATGCGTTCCATGCCCTTGCAGATCAGGCTTGTCAGACTGATGGGACGGTAGTTCCCGGGATCCAAGGCAGATCCCCCCTTGTGGAGTGGGATAACTGTAGCTGTGTGCTACTCAGTGGGCACGAAGCCTGAGGTGAGGCTATGATTAAACATAACACTTAGGTGAGGTGCCAGTTCATTTTGTAGTTCATGTAGTACACAGCCTGGGATGTCATCTGGTCCCATGGATGCTGTATTCATAGCTTTGGAGAGTGTGGTTTCTAACTGTGTGGCCATGATTACCTGAATTTGGCAATCTTTTGTTATTGAGATGGGCCCTTTAGGGGGTGAGATGGGGGGTGAAGTTGGCACTAAATCGATCTGCCAGGATATTGGCAATATCCTTTGATCAGTATATTTAATGTCATTCTGTTGTAGCTCAGAGCAGATCTGAGCATTGCCATTTAGATTCCTGACATAACTATAGAATGCCTTGTGGTTGTCTTTGGAATCTTTGGCAATTTTATTTTTGTAACTAGCTTTTGAGGATATTATGAGGGATCTCAGCTTCTTACTGAGGCTGGTGAGGGAGTTTTTTGCATCCTGGGATTTTCCTCTTTTCTGCAACAGTTTCTTCCTTATGTTGTATAGTTTGTTTATAGCAGGGGACCACCAGATTGGCTTCCTTTTTTTGGAGAAGAGCATCTTGGTTCTATTTGGAATGGCATGATTCATGTATGAGTGGATGTGCTCATACAGTGCCTTAGTGTAGGATTCTGCAGTCGAACTTTCAGATCCCGTCTGCATGGGTGTTATGAAGTTTGTCACTTCTGACTTCAGTAGCATGAAGTTGGCTTTGGAGAAGTTTTTTAAGGAGGTTTCCTTACTGGGGGGTGGTGGTGGGATGTGGATATCAAGGGTGATTTGCTTATGGTCAGACCTGACCAATGAGGGGGTTGTCCACTGGTGTGGAGCATCTATCTCCCATGTTGGTAATGACCAGGTCTAGGATATTGGAGCCCCTGGTGGGACAATGGATTAGTTGATCCAGGGCATTGGAATTTATGAATTCCAAGAACCTTTGGGAAAAGGAGTTGGTACCCGAGTAGTTTTCCCAGTTAATGGCAGGGTAGTTGAAATCACCCAGTATTAGGGTGTTTAGTTGTATCTTAATATTTTCCAGTATGTTTAGAAAGGTGTAGTGCAAATCTTGGAGCATGGTGGGGGATCTGTAGCACGCTACAATTTGGATTGCAGTCTTACCTAGTGTTAGTTGCACCTGGAGAATTTCAGATGCATTTTGTTGGGCAACTAGCCTGGAGATGTGAATATCCTTGTGAATATGGACACTCCTCCACCTTTAGTGTTTTCGGTCTTGGTTTTGTGGCCGAAAAGTGTGGTAAGAGTTGTAGCCTGGTATTGCAGGGGTGCTCTCTGGTGCCTTGAACCAGGTCTCAGTTACTGCACAGATATCGATGTTCTCCATTTTTAGGAGTGCCTCGAGAGAGAGTGCATTTTGAGGTTTAGATTTCTAGCATTGAGTAGCATTATCTTCAGATTTTGCATGCTTGTATCTGTTACAGTGGTGGTTTTATCCTTTGAACCTTGCCTAAAAAAGGCACTATAGGGGAGGCAAGAGCATTAGCCAGTAACCAGAATCCCAGGGGTGACAGGTGCAGGCAATCTCTGGCAAAGCATCATGGTTTGTCAATCATGTCTTCCCAGGCAGACAGATACTGGATCCCCTTTGAATGATACCAGAAGCTTAGCCAATTGTTGAAGTCAATCATTTTGTCCTTATACTGTGGTATCATTCTGGGCAAAGGCAGGATGCTACTCAGGGCTAGGGTCATACCTGCCTGGGCCACATGATCCGAGAGCTCTTCCATGTCTCTTTTAATGTAGTCCATGGAGGTACTTCTCAAGTCATTCACTCCAACATGGACAATGACAGAGTCATATTTGTACTTGTGGAGTGAATTGAGTACATGCGTTATGTGGTGGATCCTGGCACCATGTATTACTCATTACAGAAAATTAAAAAATAAAACATGAAGTGCTTTGCTGGCATCTAAAGCTAGTAAAGCAATTAGAGAGTGCTGTCAAATAGTCAGACATATTAATGAAATAGATTAATGAAACATTTAAATAACATTAGGGGAAGATTGTAGAAACAGGCAGCAGGCAGAAAAGAAGCTATTCTGACTTCTGCCACTAAACGCACTGAGGGAAGCAAAACAGTCACCGGACGTCCAACCGTTGAAAAAAACTGTATTTATTGAGTACACTAAAATACAAACGCGTTTGGGTTTCAAATTCTTGAAGTATAAGATGCATCTGTGTAAACATAGCTTTTCTCATTTAAATCTAAAGCGAACTGTGATATTAGAGAAAAACATAACTTGTTGCCTTCCCCAGTTGTGTGATCTATAAGTAGTGAAGAAGAAATCCTCCCCTCCTGACAAAAATTCAGATGTAGAATATTTTTATGGTGGTGCATTTTGTTAGTTTTATGCTAATTCAGGTTTCATTTTAGTGAATTCTTATTGGCAGGTGTTCACTTGAGGTGGATGGTTTTCATTTGTTCGGGTTCTCATGTCAGGGATTCATCATTTGGCTAGCAGTCCCATGATATGAATTTGCCACTATGATCATATGAATAGTCTAAAGAAAGAAAAGAGAAGCATCCTGTATCAATTGAATGTGTATAACACATCAGTAGTAGGAAAATGTACCAAATGCAAGTTTTGCTATCAAAATGTCACTACAACTATATGACTTGTTTGTGGAAATGAGATAACATGTAAGAGAATACTGTATCTTGCATTTTCAGCAAAGAAAGAAATTGTATGTGGGGGGGCAAGGGATCTTTTTTTGATTCTACACTGATCATCACTTCTCATTATGCTCTAGGCTGTTGGACAACTAGGGACTGGGAAGCTTAGGTATCTTGTTTATTAGCTTGTCTGGTGACCAGGAACTAACAAGCATATTGAAAACATAGTGATAATTTGCATCAAATGTTAGTTTATTTACTGTGCACTTCCTCAATTGGCCTTACACCCATGGGAGTGTCTGTCAACACAATATCAGCATGTTCTCATCAAACTGTACACTATTATTTATGGACTGTTTCTAGCTGCTGTCTACATGGAATCAATAATCCCTGAAAAATGGCCTCTGTATTACAGTTTTCATCATGCAGCTATAAAAAGGCAGTTGGCAAGTTTAGTACTGCCATGTAAAAAAAGATATTAAGTTTATGAATGCAATATTAAACCATTTACTGCACAGACCGTTTGCTTTGTATATAATGCAATGCAGCTTATATATCAGTTAGTGAAACAGAAGAAGTTTTATTCCTAAAAAGAAATGTATAAACCAGGTGACCCAAGAGAAGTGCTGAACAAACAGTTTCACTGTGTGAACAGGAGACTTGGTAATATTATTGCTACAGTTCAGCAGGTTTGAGATGAGTCTGAAAAAATGGCAGCCGGGCCAAAAGTGGCTAGGCATATGATGA
This sequence comes from Protopterus annectens, assembly GCF_019279795.1. Classification (NCBI taxonomy): domain Eukaryota; kingdom Metazoa; phylum Chordata; order Ceratodontiformes; family Protopteridae; genus Protopterus; species Protopterus annectens. Next base: position 241,510,773 of record NC_056745.1, read on the forward strand.
GGGCACTTGAATAAAGTCAGAAGACCCAGGTAACCAGAAGGTCTAGGGCCTAGTGCTGAACATTTGGGCTACAATGCAACATGAGATGAATGGACTCGTACCACTGGAAGAATTTCTGACTCACAGCAGATGATTAAATGAATGACTGAGGCCTTGCTCCAAGAGGAATGACTGATTAAAAATATCTAACCAAATGAATGGAGGACCATTATCATACTCAAAGAGGGGCAGTGACACTCCCATATCCACAGTAAGGTAGATGACCAGTAGCATAATCCAAAAATGAGTTGCAATCAACATTATACCAAGAAAGCTGTAGATGGCCATTGCCATTCTCCAAAAGTCAAAAACTGACCAGTGCCATATCCAGGGAAAGATGGATTACTGGTGGCATGTCCTAAAAGAGATGTACAGCCATTACCCTAACCACAGAACCACTGATAAGTAGATTCCCTAACATCAGACTGTCTTGAAGCTGCACCATCTGCTACTGATAACCATGATCAAAGTAGTATAACATTATATGTATGTAGAAAAAGGAACTTGTAATAACTAATGTTTCTTCGAGTCTGTATTTCCATCATGCTTATTTATGGCCTTACTTTGTAGACTAAAGATGTATAAAAAAGAAACAGAAGCATTATGTAGAATTAATTATGGTTCCAAAATTGCAATCATCTGTGAACTTTGTCAGCCTGAGTCCCTTCGTGTTGGCCTGGACTTCAGAGAAGTAGATAACAAACAGGAGAGGACCCAGGACTGAACCCTGTGGGACTCTACTGGTGTTATTCCAAGTGCATCCAGTATTTGTCAGCCTGGGACAACATGACCGACAGACCACTCTGCTTTGCCAGAGATGGTCTGTACCTTTTGTCGCTAGGCTTTTGAATACTGGCCAGAGCATTAGTCACCACCATAGTACCTTTTTTAAGCAGTGCCAAACCAACAGATCTACCAAGATAACAAATTCTTCTAATGCCAAGCTGAAGGTACTACTGCTCAGTGCTAGGAGTCTTAACAAGAAACTGTACTCCCTGAAAGCTCTCCTCATCCTGGAGAATACTGCTGTCTGTGCAGTTATAGAGACATGGTTCAAGGCTGCGGAAAACACCCCAGCAGGGCAAGGCTACAATACCTATGACACCTTCAGACCACACTCTGAAAAGGAAACAAATGAAAGGAGGAGGTGTTTCCATTTACATGAAAAACAATCACACCTCTAGATTGGTCAAGCTGGATGACTTGCTTGAGCTACTCCATGTCCAGCTGACCACAGGCAAAATCCTCCACCATGTCATCACTAGCTACAGGTTCCAATCCATGAAAACCACTCCACATACCTGACGTTATTAGAATCACTTACCATTCAGCCCAGCACAGTACTCATGGGTGATTTTAACTACTCCTCCATAAACTGGGAAACATACACGACCACTAAAATGCAGGCTCAGGCATTCCTGGGCTTTGTCAATGCAAATGGTCTGGAACAGCTGGTATTCACTCCCACTAATGACTCAAATATCCTTGACATAGTACTCACAAATATGGGGGAGTGCACCCCCCCCCCCCCAGTGTAATTTCCTCATTGGTAAGACTGGATCATAAATCGGTCTCCTTTGAAATAAATATAACAGTAGAACCCCCATGAAGCCCTGAAACCCTAAATAATTTTTCCAATGTAAATTACCTTCTATTAAGTGATAGCAGAAGTAATTCTAAAGCTCCCCTAACTTCGAAAACACAAAGCCCCATGCAGATGTATGCATAAATGCCTTGTACAAGCATTAAAACAACTGCATAGAAATATCAGTGCCTGACCGAACTAAATCGAGGTATAGCCAGAAAAACAAGACACCCTTGTGGACCCCTGCCATAAATAGACTATACAACAGAAGGCATAAACTCCTATATAGAAGTAAGCAGGAGGGTGAAAAACAGAGAAAGAAATTCATCATTAGTCTCAAAAGGCAAATCAGGGAACTAGTCAAGTCTTTAAAAGCTAAATATGAGACTAAAATAGCCTCCCCTAGCAAAAGATAACCACAAAACACATTTTGGTGATGTCCATAATGTTGAGAAACACTCAATAATGCGCTGAGCTGACTGAAGACTGCACCACCTAAACACAGCCAGAAGAAATAGAAAACCTGCTGGCTGATAAATTCAGCTCAGATTTCACCCCCTCATCATTACCACTTCTTTGCTTGTTGTCACAATAGAACAGGTTGTGACTGCACTCTTTAAAGCTTGAAACATGGCATCAATGGGCACTGATTATGGAATCTCAGGGTACCTACTAAATAGCTTGAAACATAACCTAGTAGACCCACTTGGATGTTTATTTAACCACAGTCTTCAGACAGGCTTTGTCCCAGTAATGTGGAGGACGGCAACCGTCATCCCTCTGCACAAAGGGAGACCATTAACTGTCCCAGAAAACTACTGACCCATAAGTCAGACTAGCCTGATATGTAAGGCTATGGAAAGGAAAATCATTGATCTGATTAACAATGACATAGGACATCTCCAGTCTCTATATCCAACTTAGTTCAGCTTTGTCAAGGGCAGGTCCTGCATTCTTAGTCTGGTGGACTTCTTTCACAAGGTCACCAAGGTCATGGATGAGGATAAGACAGTTCATACCACCTACCTTGACCGGGCCAAGCATTTGACACAATATTTCACTCAGGTTTTATAAATGAACTCACAAAAATGGACATAAACCTCTAAGTCATCAGATGGATAGCCACAGATAAGACATGTTGTTAGAGTAGAGGAATCCACATCCAGCAAGAAGCCAGTCATCGGTGGCGTACCACAGGGCTGACTGCTGGGCCCCCTCCTGTTTGGGATATGCCTCTCAGATGTCAAGACAAATGTAGATGGCCTTTAGCTGACAAAATTTGCTGATGATTGCAAGTTAGATGACAATCACTGACTCCCCAAATGATGCTGATATCATATAGAAAGGTCTGATGCAGATTGGTCTCAGAAACGTGGCCTCAAACTAAATGCAAAAAAGTGCATAATAATACCCTTTAAGAAATCAAATACCCCTGCAAATTACAGTATTAATAACACCTCTTTAAGAGTGGAACCAGTGGTGAGAGATCTCGGTACTCAGATAGTAATCTAAACTTTGAACACCGTGTGTCCACAGTGGTGAGGAAATCCTTCTGTGTGGCTCAGCTTATAAGTAAGGACATGGCATCCAGATCTAATGATGTCATAGTACCACTGTACTCGGCCCTCATCATCAGACCAATAATCAAGTATAATGCAGCCTTTGGCATGTACCTCTCTAGGCATCTGCAACAGTTGAAGCATTCTCAGAGGTTTCTTACCAAAAAAAATACAGGGTATAACCAACATGTCATATGCGGACTGAGTAAAAGCCCTATCATTGTATTCAGTTTCCTACTGATTACTGAAGGGTGATCTGTGACTGACCTACAAGGCAGTCTCTGACCCAGCCCTGATGGAAATGTTGCATATTCACAAAACTAACTAGGGTTACCCGCTCCAAAAATCTAAACTTGATCTCTGACATGAATAAATCATGCTGGAGATACAAATATGTGTCCCAGAGATAGCTCCTTATCTAGAATAGGCTTCCCGTTCACATAAAGCAGAGCTTTTCCCTGACCATCTTCTAATGCAATCTGGACTAATGGATGAGAAATCTCAAATTCGCTCCTGGGGTAGCATCCATGTCCCTTATGGACAGAGGTAGTCTGTTAAAACAGCTAAAACCTTGCTTGCTGACCCTTGTTATCCTTCCCCTAGGGCTAGAAATTTGGGTAAAACTGGCTAGGCTTCTAAGGGCTCTTAAACCAGTAGCCTAGTAATCTTCGATGAACCTATGAACCATAATGCACAGAAAAAGTTGAAGCATTTGGCGGTTGAGTATGAGATGCTGAAATGTTAACATTGTTTATGTTGTGATGTCATGTTGTTTGTAATAAAGGTATATGTTTATTGCAACCTATGTTGAATCCTGACATTTCTGAGATGATCTTCACTAGAAGCAGTCTATATTTTGTAGCACCACCTGACACATGCTTATTGCTAACTGGAAACTTCAGACTTCTGCATCATGGTAATCCTTTCTGAATCCCAGGAAAATAGTAATATATAGAAGTTTCTTAACAGAGTTATAGCATCTAAAATCAGAAAAGTATACTGGCTATAAATATGAGTGTTTTTGCCAACAAATCTGTCATTCCTTCTCTAAGTACATAGAAAGACAATTACAATGAACCTTTTACTGTAGGGGCATGTATCATATCTGACATTTTTAATTAAATTATATTTTTATCAGCAAACAAACATTTTTTAACATTTGCTAACGTAGAAATGACAAAAAATCTAGTATGTGCAACTTTGTTTTTTTGTGAGATCTAGTATAATATATTTTGAGACTGCAAGTTTATTTCTTCTTTCAAATAGTGAATCAATATTTGACATTCTCAAATAAGAAAGTGCTGTTCAGTAAACTGTTTTTATGAAATGACATGCTTACCAGTACTGCAAATTAAAAACATTTTATTTTAAAGACTTTATCACCTCAGCTTTACAGTATCCTAATGGAAGATCCCTGACAATGACAAGAATGCTTTAGATTTCATACAGAATTGAGAGGTTTGCTTCCATTAGATTTACTGCTTGAAGTCCTAAATTAAGGGTCAGTCTATTGCTGAAATGGCTTGGAATCATACCTCTCAACTGTCCATATTTTCACAGAATGTCCAGATTTTTGCCTCATATGTTTGGTATGTTCCATATAAAATTTTGGTTTACTAGCAAATCACTGACAAATCATTGAGGACTGAAGTCAGAAAATAATGATAGACATTTGAGTTTCAGACTTTATACCTTCAGAAAATGTTAATTTAAATTCTGTTATTCTATCAACTTTCTAAGTTTGTAAGAGCAATATTTAAAAATTGTCTCTATTTTTTGGGCCTTTGTTCACCAGTTACTTATGGCTTTGTCCAGATTTTTTGTTCTAAGTCTTAGAGTCGATGAGGCTGAGAGGTATGTTTAGAATTATTTAATTGAATTTACATTTAGATTTACTGGGAGTGTGGCATTCCTTAACTAGCTTACGTGAGGTAACAAGTGCAATTGATAAAAAGAAAGATTATAGAATTGCAAAGATTTTAGAAGATAAATAGGAACCACAAAGAATGAGATTTTTAAAACATCAGACAGATTTGTACAGTCTTTATAGAATGGAAAAGTGTGACACTGTAGGCAGTTGATCAACACAATTATTCACACACAAGACATCCATGAAGAGGTTTACAAGGCTGAATATGTAATGTGCAATACAACTATACAAGATACATCAAGAAATATCAAAAGAACTAATAACTGACTGTATTATTAAATCTGATAAGTAAATTGCTGAAAACTGGAATGCAGGCATATAATATATAACACACACATACACACACACACATATATATATATATATATATATATATATATATGTGTGTGTGTGTGTGTGTGTGTGTGTGTGGATTTACCCAAAATCATTGAAACAAGGAAATGTTGAGGAAGCTAATATCAACACATCAATGTCAAGAAAAAATGCTGACACACTTTTGCACATGCTCTGAGGAATAGCCTCAGAGTATGAACATTTTAAAACGATTTTTTTTTAGGAAACAAGCCGCCTGTGCACCCCACATCCCCGATAATTATTTATTCCAATGCTGAGATCACATAATCCCTGGAGAAAAGGCATACTCCTCAACCCCATTGATTGTTGATCTTGCACACCTGTCAATCATCTGTTTTGTCGAGCTTGACATTAGGCTGTTTCTCTCTCTCTCTCTCTTGCATGCACTCTCTCTCTCTTTATATATATATATATATATATATATATATATATATATATATATATAAAATCTCAGGTGATATGTTTGTATATATGTGGGGTACAGTTTTACTATTTGCAGGTAGTATTTTCATCTTATCCTTAAGAGGCTGCCATCTCCAGAAGGCATTTGAATGATTAACAGTTAAGCATAAAATGTATGGGATGAAAATGATCATTTCCAAATTAAAGGTCATGGATGTTTTTCAGTAAAAAGTAGATGGCTCATTGAAAGTTAGGGACACCTTACAGTACGTGTAGTGTAGTGGTGCTGTTTTGCTCATGCCTGAAGGTAGAGGATATCAGTATACAGGTATTACACAGTACCGTGCTGGCAAAGCTAATGAGTTATAGGAAGACATTCTCTGGTTACCGGTCATTGTATGCCTCCATTCTCACCTATAGTCATGGGACTTTGGTAGTAATGAAAAGGATAAGATACCGGATGCAAGTGAGAGTAATGAGGTTCCTTCACCAGGTAGCTAGGCTGACTCTCCATAAGAAAGGGTGAGGACTTCGGTAATTTGGGATGATCTCAAGAAAGAGTCAGATTTCCTCCACGCTGAGACAGACCAGTGCAGCTGGTTTGTAAAAGTTCCTTACTAGCAGGAAAATTGTCTCTAGTTGATTAGGTCCTGATCCTAATCTGATGATTTTACTTTCTCCCAGGTATGTTTGCCATTGCCAGACTTACATTGTGAGACTGCAATGACAGACCGCAGTTAGCCCTTCTAGGATGTTTCTCCCTTTCCCATGCTTTTGCAACTGTGGAGTTAGTATAGTTAAGTAAAGGAGTATAAGAAGTAAAACCCAGGAGTCAGTATAGTAAAGTAAGGGAATATAAAAAGTAAAACCCTGGAATTAGTATAGTTAAGAAGGGGGTATAAGAAGTAAAACCCTGGAGTCAGTATAGTTAAGTAAGGGAGTATAAAAAGTAAAACCCTGGAATTAGTATAGTTAAGAAGGGAGTATAAGAAGTAAAACCCTGGAGTCAGTATTGTTAAGAAGGGAGTATAAGAAGTAAAACCCAGGAATTAGTATAGTTAAGAAGGGAGTATAAGAAGTAAAACCCTGGAGTCAGTATAGTTAAGAAGGGAGTATAAGAAGTAAAACCCTATGTGGGAGAGTAGGGAAGCAAGCAGCCCGAAAATGACTCTGGTGGACTACAGAGCATTAAGGTGCTTTGGCAACTTATACGGTTTGGACACTTTTGAGCTCATCACTCATAGGAGAGGTGGTTTACATGCATTGTGAGGGTGTCTCTTTGGTGTCTACCATGGCAGATGTACAGGACATAGCTCACAGAGAAGAGACATTAGGGTAAACATAGGACACATTGTAGAGATTATATTTCTAAATCTACCAGAGATTAGTAAGGATCTCCCAGGATGAAATGGAGAATGTTGCTATAGATAGGGACGTCTAATCTACTCTGCTTTGTTTGCTGCCATTGCAACCTTAACCAGGGCAGGTAGTTTGCAAAAAGAATGGATGGGTAATGCTTGTTTGTGTGTGTGTGTGTGTGTGTGTGTGTGTGTGTGTGTGTGTGTGTGTGTGTGTGTGTGTGTGTGTGTGTGCAGACAGAGACAGAAAGAGAGAGAGAGAGAGAGTCAAATAGACAGACAGAGGTAAAAGGAAAAGGTATGCAGGTAAGAACAAAGCAATAAAGAGGATGAAAATTAAATAAAAATTTGATTTCCTTTGTGACCAAAATAATTGTTAGAAAAGGGTCAGATCCAGCACAAAGTGACCTATGCAGCTGCTTAGGCCTGTTGCTTAATGAGGGAGTGGGGCTCCATAATCAACAACATTATAAAAAAAGTCCCTCCCCCTTCTCTCTGCTCTGATTTTATCATCTAAATCTGAGTTCGCTCTGCTGCTCCATTTTGACAGGTGGCAGCTCTGATTTCTTTTCTTTCATTGGCTTGAATGTCAAACCATGAGAGAGAGAGAGAGAGACTTCCTGGAAATTGTTACAATCAAAATGAACCAATAATAGACAAGTATACAGTTCAATACCAGCGCACTCTTTTTGAAAAAGCCGGTATTGCATAATGCTGAAAAAGTTGTCATGTTTAGTGTTGATCTAGTAAGTATCTATGCAATACATTATCTATGTGTTTTTTGTGTGTGTGTGTGTGTGTGTGTGTGTGTGTGTGTGTGTGTGCACTCTTGGGCAGAGGCCATAATCTGCTTCTCACTGTGATGTCCCCACTCTGGGCCAGTAATCAAGGAGCCTGAATCCTCACCGCTGGTACTGGAGAGGGACATTCACTTGGAACAAAAATGGATGCTCCCAATATTTCCAGATGCAGCTCTCTGCATCAAGCACATCTTCCCTTAAGAGCACACAGGGAACACACTCATTCCACAATCTGGGTTTCCTGTCTCTCTGTCCAACTCCCCAATAAGACTCCCCACTGACACAGCTGTAGGGATTGAGTCCTCAGCCAAGTATCCAAGCCAAGACCTCCAGCACCCTCTCTGTGAAACCAGTGCTTCATGCCCCTGCTCCAAGCAGCTCGCGTGCGCACACGCACACACACACGCGCACACACACACACACACACACACACACACACACACACACACACACACACACACACACACACACACACACACACTTAGGAAAGGCTGGCACAGATTTATTAGCTATGCTCCTTTCTTCCCAGACTATAAGATATTTACACTGCCACCAGACACTATAAAGCCAGCTCCTCTATGGTTCTTACAAGGGTGCCCAATTATGCTGAGTGAAATTAATATTAATATAAATGGTAGTTTGACCAACAGCAAGGCTTTCAGGAGTGGCCAGAGCTGTTACCAAATATATGTAAGTATTCTCAGAGATTAAAATATTCTCTAAAATACCAGCCACAATTAAAAGTTTAAAGATATTTAATAGTAAATAAGAACAGAACATAAAAATACTAAATATCTATTTAGCGTAAACACCAGAGTTTTACTCACAAGAAATATTAAAAATAACACAGGTGGACAGGTTCACACAGTTACAGAAAAACAATATTTAATTAATCTCACTATATTTTCCTGACTGATCTAAATAATTATTTTCCCCTGGTTACTTACTAGAGCAAGGCAAGATGAAGTAGGTGGCAGATCCTTCTTTGTCAGATTACAAAAACAGAGTGCTCTGAGACTTAAGTCTCAACTAGTATTAAAACCTAATTTTAGTGATGGATTACAGAATGACATCACATATATCTGGTCATTGGATGTCTGGTTCCCATGCAACCCCCCACTGCTAGAAACCACCAGGATGTAGCACACATACATTGAGATTGCTAAGAGCTGATGCAGCTTCTGGAAGTCATAAAACCATAAAATACTTCTACTCTTCCTACAGGAGTTAAAAAAATCATACTTCTTGCATACATTGCATCTCTGGCTTCATTCAAACGTAAGAGATACAATATTTCTGGGCTAAATTAAGTCATTTAATTTCTTACTATTTTCAAAGACTGAGACTAACTTCTTCTCTTTCAGTATCTTTTATTAAAACACATACATTTAAACAGTTACAATAATGCATGTATATTTATTTTTCTGTCCAGCAGGGCACATCGTTGGTACATTTTTAACACAAGCAGCTTTACAAATGCATTTTTCAACACAAGCGTCTGTACAAATCAGTTTGATATACAAATGACATATAATTCTTTACAAATTTCCAGCTAGCTGTGGTGCATATGTAACACATACACTGCCCTACTTCTCCTGACATAGCTGGCAATATGTCACATTGTCACACTCATCAGTCCCTGATTTTGCAGAATTTCCCTGATCTGGCTTATATTTATGCCTTCATCCTTGTAAAATGTTAACATTTTCTAGGAAATCACTAAGGATAAGAGTTGGTCAGAAATGTCAGGCATTAGAATTCCAAGGTCCTTATTCTTCAGAAAATGCATGTAATGCAAAACGGTTTGTTCTGTTAACTTTTTAAGTCAATTAGAGTTGCCTGCCTCTTGTTTGTCCCTAATTTTTCAGAATGTTTCTCATATTGCCTCATATTTTTTATTGTTTCCTCGTTAATTATTTATTTTCATTAAGGACCACAGTCAGGCAATAATGCCAATCATTAGAGTATTATAATTCAAATGTATTTATATTTTTATTTATATTTGTGTACCGGGGCAGTGCACTGATCTCAATGGACCATTTACAGGCAGAGCCTGGGTGAATAGGATCACATAAAAAAATGAATAAACCATATTTACAGATACAAGAAAATGCAAAAAACATACATATTTACAGATGCAAGAATATGCTACAACATTTATTTCAAGAAATTTAAAATGTAAAAACATGGATGGAAAATGGAATTATGTTTAGAAGTGCATTTTGGATAGGATGGAGCCATAATTACTGAGAATGATTTCCTACAGGGGTCACAGCTTATCATTATATAGATAAGTATAATGACATTAGAAAATTGTTCAGAAACTGCATGCCTATGAAACATCCATTGTTATGTTAAGTTTTTGAGTCAAATCATGTTCTCCACATCCCATCATCCCTTATTATACAGAACACCTCTGATTTTGTCTCATTTTTTACCTTGTCCCTTCTTAAATTCTTAATTTTCTGGCACATCACCCAGGATTATAGTCAGTCATTAATGCCAGTCATTAGAGATTCATAGTTCTTATTGTTTAGTGAATTAGATGTGTACAGCACTTAAGGCACTGAGCTGTTAATGAACTGCTTCCTGGAGTCAAACATGGAGGATTTGATTCCTTCCATCTCCATTTGTGTACTGTGTGCCTCTAAGCAAGTCACTTAACTAGACAGTGCTCCTGGTTCATACATTTATAGGTTCATAGGTGATTACTAGGCTAATAGGGCAAGAGCCTTTACACCCCTAGCCAATAACACTCAGAGTATGACAACATTATATCTTAATTTCCCACATATGGGATGGGGTAGTATCAGGGTAGTAGGTCTTTGGGTGTTGGATCGCTGAGTCATTTACAGACTGCTTTTGTCCATAAGGGACATGGTCAGTACCCCCTGGAGTTAATCTGTGGTTTAATATCCATTAATCCAAATTATTTTTGAAGAGAGTGAGGGATGGGCTTTGTTTTATGAAGCTGGGAAGTTTATTCCATAGATGAGTTAGCCTTTGGGATACAAATCTGTCTCTTCAGTGAGTTCTGTTAGAGTCACAAATAAGGTTAAAGTCCATGGAATGTGTGACCCTCATACAATTTTTCTTCTGAATATGTAGCATTTTCATCAGGGCTAGATCAGAGAATGCCTTATAGGTCAGGCATAAGTCACCTCTGAATAAACAATATGAGACAGAGTAAGGGTATAGGGCCCTTAGTTGGTCAGCATAAAACAAGTGTCTTACGCTTTGTATTTTTTTAGTGAGAAACCTTTGGGGCTGCTCCAATCTGTGTAAATGCCAAGTTAGGTACATGCAGAAGGGAGCATTATACTTGATTATGTGCCTGATGAGGGCTGTGTACAATGGCACTTTGACTTCCTTTGACCTTTATGTCATGCTTTTACTTATAAATTGAAACACACAGAAAGATTTCCTCACTACCGTAGCTACCTGGTGCTCAAAGTTTAGGTTACTATCTATCTGTGTTCCTAGGTCCCTCACCACTAGGTCTACTTTTAGGGGTGTGCTATTAATATTATAATTTGCAGGGTTATCTGATTTACCAAAGGGTATGATTACACATTTTAGCACTTAGTCTCAGACCATGGTTTTGGCACCAGCTGTTTGTCATTTTAAATCTGTTTGTAGAATATCAACACTGTTTGGGAATTCAGTGATTGCTTCCAGTTGTCAGTGTAATTGGTGAGGTCCCCATCATCAGCCTTCATTCAGAGGAGTATATATCAAACAGGAGAAATCCCAGGACCCCTGTAGGGCACCACTAGTAACAGGTTTCTTATTGGAAGTGGATTCACCTATCCAGGCAACATGTGTCCTGTCAGTGAGGCAGTTTGCTATCTACCTGACAATGTAGGGGTTTATGCCTAATGCAGTACCTTTATCTATGATCCCCGAGTGGGGGATTGTGTTGAACATTTTGCCAGATCTAGATAAGTGGTGTGTACTGTTTTACCCCATTCATGGCCCTGGTGACTTTTTTGAGGTAGTCCACCAGATTGTGCTGGTAAGATCTCCCTTTCAAAAAGCCAAATTGGATCTGACCAGTGTTTGGAGACTTCCTGTAGTTTTGAGATAATTGGCCTTAGGAAAGTTATTAACAGGTGTGGAGTTTGATGGAGGTTCTAGGTTAATTTTAAAACTAAAGGAGATCATTTTGTGGCCAAATCTTACCAGAGATGTGTTATTGCATAGCTGGAAGCAGCATCCCCCCATGTACCAAGTCTAGGATATTTGTACCTCTATTTGGAGAGCTAATTAGTTGTTCCAGGCTGTTTGCATTGAAGAAGTCCAAAAACCTCTAAGCAACTGAATTATGGGCTGTATAACTCTCATAGTTTATGTAGGGGTAATTGAAGTCACCCATAAGTATGGTGTTAGGCTGTGTTTTGTGAGGTGCTGTCTTTTCTGAGTGTGTGGGGCCACTGAGAGATACTTTTAGGAGGTCTTGGAGGTTTAGGTAGATTACATGTGAATACCTTCCAATATGACGGTCTATGTGTTTGTTCCTTAGTGTTGGTTGTGAGTGTTTTGTGTGCAACAATGACAGCCTGGTTTAAATTTTTTGTGTATGCATATGAGAGCTTTGCCTCCAGTGACATTGTGTATCTACATCTCTCACATACTGTGTCTCTTCTAAAATTAAGTGATTGTCTGTGAACATGAGGCCGATACTACAGGGTCTATATCAGAAGATCGAAATTCTAAAAAAGCGAATGCTCTTTAATCGAATGCTAATACCAGAAAGCACAAAATATCAAATGTACGTAACACCAATTTTTTTTCCCAGGGAAAACATCGCTGGGCCGTTGTCGGGACTTTGCCATTTACTCCACTGTGGTGTGATCTTGGAGTTAGTATATTTAAGTAGGGAGGCTGTAGGGGGCACAGCCCCCACATCGTGGGGTGTGGTGGGCGAAGCCTTCCACTTTTTGTCTCTGGATTTTTTTTTTTTTTGGAGCAGCGATTTTTTCCCCTGGGAAAAAAAAACACTGTTCCATACATTTGATATTGTGTGGTTACGACTATACAAAGCTCCTAGGTGTTATCGTAGATAACAGTCTTAAATTTGATATGCATGTCAGTAAAAGTATCAAAACCATTAATAAAAACTTGGCTCACTATATAGGATTAAACTATTCCTAACCCAACATGCCAGAACTGCCATTGCCCACATCCATCTACTCTCTACCCTTTTCTATGCCTCCCCTCTACTTACCAACTTAAACAAAACTGATCTTAACAGAATCTCTAGCTGTTATAATCATATAGCTAGATTTGCCACTGGCTTGCCCTACAGAATACATCACTGTATAAACCTAAATAATCTTGGTTGGCTAGAACTGCCCAGGTTAATTCAGTGCAACCAACTTACAGTGGCTCATAAAGTACTTTACCAACCTAAAAAAACACCTGCACTTAAAAACATTATCTACCCCTAGTGCAACCCCAGACCCCATCGCTCATCTAATAGACTGGTGGTTCAGACTGTCAGATCCAACAACTCAGCCGGTGACTCTCTGTTTGCCAACTCTGTTGGCAAAACTTGGAACTCACTGCCTGCTGACATTACTCTAGAGACAACCCTAACTCAATTCAAGAAAAGTCTCAAGCAGTATTTCAATTCTCTTTGGTTATGTCCTTGCTCCAAGCCTGACTAAATATTTAGTTATATTTGTGTACCAATACTAGTTTGCCTGCAATTTATTTGTGTTATAATTTCTTAGACTAGTTCATACGTTTCTGAGATTGTATAACTTACTTGTGTCTACAGAGTCAGAAAACTGCTTAATTTGTACTATATATGTTTTCTTTTGTAACTAATTTTGGAGCTTTTCTCCCTGGGCCTCCACTGAAAATGGACATGTATCCAGTCGGACTATCCTAGTTAAAAAATGTAAAATAAATAAATAAAATAAAATTAGCATTCGATTAGAGAGCGTTAGCTCTTTTGGAGTTTCGATCTTCTGATATAGACCTGTTACTACACTGCCTCAGGATCCCCATATCCATCAGTCCACAGACACAGACAACAGAAAACAGCCTATCCATTATTCCAGATCATCAGTAGATGTGAATGAGTAGGAGAGAGTCACTTAAAGGTCTATGTTTACTAGTGTACTGTAGGATGGCCTGCAGTGGTTATGAACAGTGGGTGACTATGGATGGTGTTTCCTGTACAGGATCTTAAACTGGAGAGGTTTTCATATATTCAAGGCACAGGTAACCATGTTTTTTGCAATGCACACACAATAGGCTTTTATACCAGCAGGATGAAAGACTTTTACACAGTTAAGCCCTCAGGACAATCAGATAAACACACAGTAAGCCTACCATCAGCAGTTCCCAACTCGACTGGGCAGAATCAGCCCTCTGCTCCTACCAGAGTGCAGAATAAAACCTTCTTAATGTGGTTTTGATATCAAGTGCAGTAACAAATGCCTTACAACAAAAGGCAGAACTCCTGAAGTATCAGAAATTTTTGGAATAAGTACACAAACCCTGAGAAATGATCCTAAATACAGAAAAATGTGTGCAAATATAGGAAAACTTCTACAAGTACAGAAACACTTTGCAAAACTTAAAAATATTTTGGCAAACTCAGGAGAACTTTTGCAATTTCAGAGGAGGTTAGAAAATCAGGATACTGTTAAAATGACCTAACAGCAGTACAGTAACAAACATATGGGATTTCTTTAACAAGTGCAGGCTGAAAATAGTGATAAATTCAAACTAGTCAATAAATGCAGCACAGAATTGTTAAACAACACTTAGAGAAAGTACAAAAACTGCTTATATCAACTTTGTAGGTCTACAGATGACTTTAGATGCAATCCAGGAGTCTTGTAGTCACAGACAACCAAGCTGGGCACAGGAAGCTCTGAGTAAATGAGCGCAGACACACAGAAATGTAAGGCTTTTATACCAGAAGGACTAAAGACTTTTACAAAGTTAAGCCCTCAAATCAGTCAGATGAACACACAATAAGCCTTCCACTAATGGTTTCCAACTTGGATGGGTTGAATCCACCTTGTGCTCTCACCAAAGTGCAGAATAAAACCCTCATAATGTAAAAGCAACAGTTTTTTAGCTCAAGTGCAGTAACACATGTTTTGCAACAAAAGGCAGAACTCTTACATTATCAGGAATTCTTGGAAATAAGTTCACCCTCGGAAATGTTCCCAAATAAAGAAAAAGATGTGCAAATGTAGGAAAACTTTTACAAACGCAGAAAAACTTTGCAAAATTTAGAAATATTTTGGCAAACTCAGGAGAAGTTTGCCAAACTCAGGACAGCTCTTGCAGTATCAGAGTAGGTTAGGAAATAGCATACTGTTAAAATATCAGGATACTGCTAAAAGGACCTAAGAGCATTCCTGAAAAGAGATACTTTATCCAGTGGGTTTACCCAGTTACCAAATAGATAAAATAAGTTTTATATATATATATATATATATATATATATATATATATATATATATATATATATATATATATATATATGTGTGTCCATTTCTGGGCTTTTGGCTCCCATTATTTTGGGTTTTGTCCAGAATTCTTCAGCAAAGACAGTGAAAGTTATTTTGTTCTGTTCTTTAAAATTATTGAACAAGAACTGCTTGCAAATGCAAAGCTTATTTGTGTAGAAAATGTCTTAGTATATAAGAAAAATATTAAAAATATGTTCCAGATTTTGGGTCTCATAGATTTATAGGTTCATAGGTGTATACTAGGCTAATGGCCCTGGAACCTGTATAAGCCTAGTCCAAGAAGGTTCTCAGGCATCATGCTGCCTGAAGTTAGTTCCCAGTGCCCCTGTCAAGTAAGGCCACTGAAGTGATCCCCGGGGTGAACTTCCTATTGCCCATCCACTCGTCAAAATTTCTTTTAAAGAGGGCCAGTGAAGTGCTCTATCTCTGTCTCTGCTTCTTGAATAAAGAACGCTGGAAAGGAACTGCAATGGGTTGCAATCTGGCCATTTATTTATCTGTTCACTTATTCATTTGATCTCATTCAGATATCAGAGGGGGTCTATATTAGAAGACCGAAGACGCATTCTTTCGAATTCTATCTTCCAAGCTTCTTACCCAGAATCCCCCTTGCCCTGTTACCTCAGATTGAGTTTGCAAGTCAAAAGAAGGTAGAGGCTACCTCTGGTCAAATGACCTAATAGAACCAGATGGTGAAATCCACTAGAAGCCACAGGAGGGGGAAGGAGGGTGGGTTGTAATGACTGAATGAGGATCAACAATATAGACGGAACATTATGGTAAGACATAACTTCTTTATCTGATATTGTTAATCCTCATTCATTCCTTACGTGTGGGACAGAGTCCCCAGCTACCTTTATTCCTGGGAGGCTGTCATGGAAGGACATTCCTGAGCACCATAGAACCAAAAGATGCTCTTCCCCTGGAGGTCAAATGCAATTTGTAATGATTGATGAAGGTATGAGGAGTAGCCCAAGTTGCCGCTGCACAAATGTCATGTAAAGAGGCTGTGGCATGGAAGGCAGCAGAAGTTGCCACCGACCTTGTAGAATGAGCCTTTGTGGTAGTAAGTAATGGAATATTACGTTGTCTATAAATGAAGGTCACGTAGTTTTTCATCCATTTAGCCAATGTGACCTTAGCAACAGCATATCCTAGTCTTGGTCTAGAATAGGCCAAAAATAAGTGGTCTGGTTTACGAGAGGCCTTAATCCTGTTCAAGTAGAAGCAAATTTGCCTGTGAATATCTAGGTATGTAGGTAATACTCTCCTTTGTTTGAATGATTGGGGAAGAAAACTGGCAATTCAATGGTTTGATTAATGGACATTTCAGAGATCACTTTTGGCAGAAAGGAAGGATTAGTTCTCAGTGACACTCTATGAAAAAGCAAATATGGACTCTTGATGCATAAGGCTTGAAGCTCAGAGATACGTCTGGCAGAAGTAATGGCGACCAAAAACAAGATTTTCCATGACAAATATTTGAGGTCACAAGAAGAAGCTGGTTCGAAAGGTGGCATTGTCAAAGCTTGTAGGACTAATGGTTGAGTAGGTTCTCTAAAAGGGGGTTTTAGATGATTCATGCCTTTTATGAAAGTCTTGCATAATTTGTGTGACATAAGAGAGGAGTCTTGGACATCATCATGGAAATTAGATATTGCAGCCAAATGAACTCTAATGGTAGAGGCAGATAGACCGGATTGAAATAGGGTAGCTAGATACTCCAGTACTATTGACACTGGTGCTGAAAAAGGATCTACCTGTTTTTCTTTCAGCCAAAAGGTAAAACTTTTCCACTTGCTGAGATATGTAATTCTGGTGGAAGACTTATGAGATGCAATAAGAATGTCACATACTGGCAAAGAAAGATCATTCTGCCTGGCAATCAAGGGAATTGGAGGAGCCAAACTGTGAGCTTCAGGCTGTTCAAGTTGGGGTGAAACAGATTCTGTGGATGGGAGATCAACCCTGGGGTTGGATGGAGAATCCACAGTTGATCTAGCAGGTGAGGCCAAAGGAAGGGGAACTAAATCTGGCTAGGCCAATATGGTGCTATGAGGATTACTTTGCTCTTCAACCAGCGGGCTTTCTCCAGAAACTGGGGAATGAGAGGGAGAGGTGGAAATGCATAAAGTAGACCCGAGGGCCAATCGTGGACTAGAGTGTCCCTGGGTGACTGTCCCGGAGGGGGAATCAGGTTAATATAGTTGCTGCATTTGTAGTTGCGCAAATAGGTCGCAGCAAGGAAGACCCCAGTGGTTGAAAATCTCCGCCGCTATCAAGGAATTCAGGGACCACTCATGAGGTTAAAGAATGCACCTGCTGAGTCTGTCTGCTATCACGTTGGAACTCCCGGGAATGTGCGCTGCTAGAAGAAAACGGTTGGTAGCCATCGCCCATTGCCATATCCTCATGGCCTCTCGACAAAGGGGGTAAGATTTGGTTCCACCTTGTTCGTTGATGTACCAGACCACCGTCATGTTGTCTGATTGTATTGCAATAGTCCCAGACGGCAGCAGGGGATGGAATGCTTGCAACGCCAGAAGCACCGTCCTCTGCTCTAGAACATTTATATGCAGATGGGCCTCCATTTCGGACCAAGTACTATGGACTGTCTGTCCCTGACATAGCCCACCCCCCACCCCATCAGGGAGGCGTCCATGGTCACTGTAGCCTTGGGCTGTTGGGGGGAGA